>NC_070615.1:2500-5000 GCF_027172205.1 Podarcis raffonei | reverse complement strand
GGGTTAGGGTTAGGGTTAGGGTTAGGGTTAGGGTTAGGGTTAGGGTTAGGGTTAGGGTTAGGGTTAGGGTTAGGGTTAGGGTTAGGGTTAGGGTTAGGGTTAGGGTTAGGGTTAGGGTTAGGGTTAGGGTTAGGGTTAGGGTTAGGGTTAGGGTTAGGGTTAGGGTTAGGGTTAGGGTTAGGGTTAGGGTTAGGGTTAGGGTTAGGGTTAGGGTTAGGGTTAGGGTTAGGGTTAGGGTTAGGGTTAGGGTTAGGGTTAGGGTTAGGGTTAGGGTTAGGGTTAGGGTTAGGGTTAGGGTTAGGGTTAGGGTTAGGGTTAGGGTTAGGGTTAGGGTTAGGGTTAGGGTTAGGGTTAGGGTTAGGGTTAGGGTTAGGGTTAGGGTTAGGGTTAGGGTTAGGGTTAGGGTTAGGGTTAGGGTTAGGGTTAGGGTTAGGGTTAGGGTTAGGGTTAGGGTTAGGGTTAGGGTTAGGGTTAGGGTTAGGGTTAGGGTTAGGGTTAGGGTTAGGGTTAGGGTTAGGGTTAGGGTTAGGGTTAGGGTTAGGGTTAGGGTTAGGGTTAGGGTTAGGGTTAGGGTTAGGGTTAGGGTTAGGGTTAGGGTTAGGGTTAGGGTTAGGGTTAGGGTTAGGGTTAGGGTTAGGGTTAGGGTTAGGGTTAGGGTTAGGGTTAGGGTTAGGGTTAGGGTTAGGGTTAGGGTTAGGGTTAGGGTTAGGGTTAGGGTTAGGGTTAGGGTTAGGGTTAGGGTTAGGGTTAGGGTTAGGGTTAGGGTTAGGGTTAGGGTTAGGGTTAGGGTTAGGGTTAGGGTTAGGGTTAGGGTTAGGGTTAGGGTTAGGGTTAGGGTTAGGGTTAGGGTTAGGGTTAGGGTTAGGGTTAGGGTTAGGGTTAGGGTTAGGGTTAGGGTTAGGGTTAGGGTTAGGGTTAGGGTTAGGGTTAGGGTTAGGGTTAGGGTTAGGGTTAGGGTTAGGGTTAGGGTTAGGGTTAGGGTTAGGGTTAGGGTTAGGGTTAGGGTTAGGGTTAGGGTTAGGGTTAGGGTTAGGGTTAGGGTTAGGGTTAGGGTTAGGGTTAGGGTTAGGGTTAGGGTTAGGGTTAGGGTTAGGGTTAGGGTTAGGGTTAGGGTTAGGGTTAGGGTTAGGGTTAGGGTTAGGGTTAGGGTTAGGGTTAGGGTTAGGGTTAGGGTTAGGGTTAGGGTTAGGGTTAGGGTTAGGGTTAGGGTTAGGGTTAGGGTTAGGGTTAGGGTTAGGGTTAGGGTTAGGGTTAGGGTTAGGGTTAGGGTTAGGGTTAGGGTTAGGGTTAGGGTTAGGGTTAGGGTTAGGGTTAGGGTTAGGGTTAGGGTTAGGGTTAGGGTTAGGGTTAGGGTTAGGGTTAGGGTTAGGGTTAGGGTTAGGGTTAGGGTTAGGGTTAGGGTTAGGGTTAGGGTTAGGGTTAGGGTTAGGGTTAGGGTTAGGGTTAGGGTTAGGGTTAGGGTTAGGGTTAGGGTTAGGGTTAGGGTTAGGGTTAGGGTTAGGGTTAGGGTTAGGGTTAGGGTTAGGGTTAGGGTTAGGGTTAGGGTTAGGGTTAGGGTTAGGGTTAGGGTTAGGGTTAGGGTTAGGGTTAGGGTTAGGGTTAGGGTTAGGGTTAGGGTTAGGGTTAGGGTTAGGGTTAGGGTTAGGGTTAGGGTTAGGGTTAGGGTTAGGGTTAGGGTTAGGGTTAGGGTTAGGGTTAGGGTTAGGGTTAGGGTTAGGGTTAGGGTTAGGGTTAGGGTTAGGGTTAGGGTTAGGGTTAGGGTTAGGGTTAGGGTTAGGGTTAGGGTTAGGGTTAGGGTTAGGGTTAGGGTTAGGGTTAGGGTTAGGGTTAGGGTTAGGGTTAGGGTTAGGGTTAGGGTTAGGGTTAGGGTTAGGGTTAGGGTTAGGGTTAGGGTTAGGGTTAGGGTTAGGGTTAGGGTTAGGGTTAGGGTTAGGGTTAGGGTTAGGGTTAGGGTTAGGGTTAGGGTTAGGGTTAGGGTTAGGGTTAGGGTTAGGGTTAGGGTTAGGGTTAGGGTTAGGGTTAGGGTTAGGGTTAGGGTTAGGGTTAGGGTTAGGGTTAGGGTTAGGGTTAGGGTTAGGGTTAGGGTTAGGGTTAGGGTTAGGGTTAGGGTTAGGGTTAGGGTTAGGGTTAGGGTTAGGGTTAGGGTTAGGGTTAGGGTTAGGGTTAGGGTTAGGGTTAGGGTTAGGGTTAGGGTTAGGGTTAGGGTTAGGGTTAGGGTTAGGGTTAGGGTTAGGGTTAGGGTTAGGGTTAGGGTTAGGGTTAGGGTTAGGGTTAGGGTTAGGGTTAGGGTTAGGGTTAGGGTTAGGGTTAGGGTTAGGGTTAGGGTTAGGGTTAGGGTTAGGGTTAGGGTTAGGGTTAGGGTTAGGGTTAGGGTTAGGGTTAGGGTTAGGGTTAGGGTTAGGGTTAGGGTTAGGGTTAGGGTTAGGGTTAGGGTTAGGGTTAGGGTTAGGGTTAGGGTTAGGGTTAGGGTTAGGGTTAGGGTTAGGGTTAGGGTTAGGGT
>NC_070614.1:56242500-56248303 GCF_027172205.1 Podarcis raffonei | reverse complement strand
CTAACCCCTAACCCTAACCCTAACCACCAACCTAACCTACCCTAACCCTAACCCCCTAACCCTAACCCTAACCCTAACCCTAAACCCTAACCCTAACCCTAACCCTAACCCTAACCCCTAACCCCTAACCCCTAACCCCTAACCCTCAACCCTAACCCTAACCCTAACCCTAACCCTAACCCTAACCCTAACCCTACCCTAACCCTAACCCTAACCCTAACCCTAACCCTAAACCCTAACCCTAACCCTAACCCTAACCCTAACCCTAACCCTAACCCTAACCCTAACCCTAACCCTAACCCTAACCCTAACCCTAACCCTAACCCTAACCCTAACCCTAACCCTAACCCTAACCCTAACCCTAACCCTAACCCTAACCCTAACCCTAACCCTAACCCTAACCCTAACCCTAACCCTAACCCTAACCCTAACCCTAACCCTAACCCTAACCCTAACCCTAACCCTAACCCTAACCCTAACCCTAACCCTAACCCTAACCCTAACCCTAACCCTAACCCTAACCCTAACCCTAACCCTAACCCTAACCCTAACCCTAACCCTAACCCTAACCCTAACCCTAACCCTAACCCTAACCCTAACCCTAACCCTAACCCTAACCCTAACCCTAACCCTAACCCTAACCCTAACCCTAACCCTAACCCTAACCCTAACCCTAACCCTAACCCTAACCCTAACCCTAACCCTAACCCTAACCCTAACCCTAACCCTAACCCTAACCCTAACCCTAACCCTAACCCTAACCCTAACCCTAACCCTAACCCTAACCCTAACCCTAACCCTAACCCTAACCCTAACCCTAACCCTAACCCTAACCCTAACCCTAACCCTAACCCTAACCCTAACCCTAACCCTAACCCTAACCCTAACCCTAACCCTAACCCTAACCCTAACCCTAACCCTAACCCTAACCCTAACCCTAACCCTAACCCTAACCCTAACCCTAACCCTAACCCTAACCCTAACCCTAACCCTAACCCTAACCCTAACCCTAACCCTAACCCTAACCCTAACCCTAACCCTAACCCTAACCCTAACCCTAACCCTAACCCTAACCCTAACCCTAACCCTAACCCTAACCCTAACCCTAACCCTAACCCTAACCCTAACCCTAACCCTAACCCTAACCCTAACCCTAACCCTAACCCTAACCCTAACCCTAACCCTAACCCTAACCCTAACCCTAACCCTAACCCTAACCCTAACCCTAACCCTAACCCTAACCCTAACCCTAACCCTAACCCTAACCCTAACCCTAACCCTAACCCTAACCCTAACCCTAACCCTAACCCTAACCCTAACCCTAACCCTAACCCTAACCCTAACCCTAACCCTAACCCTAACCCTAACCCTAACCCTAACCCTAACCCTAACCCTAACCCTAACCCTAACCCTAACCCTAACCCTAACCCTAACCCTAACCCTAACCCTAACCCTAACCCTAACCCTAACCCTAACCCTAACCCTAACCCTAACCCTAACCCTAACCCTAACCCTAACCCTAACCCTAACCCTAACCCTAACCCTAACCCTAACCCTAACCCTAACCCTAACCCTAACCCTAACCCTAACCCTAACCCTAACCCTAACCCTAACCCTAACCCTAACCCTAACCCTAACCCTAACCCTAACCCTAACCCTAACCCTAACCCTAACCCTAACCCTAACCCTAACCCTAACCCTAACCCTAACCCTAACCCTAACCCTAACCCTAACCCTAACCCTAACCCTAACCCTAACCCTAACCCTAACCCTAACCCTAACCCTAACCCTAACCCTAACCCTAACCCTAACCCTAACCCTAACCCTAACCCTAACCCTAACCCTAACCCTAACCCTAACCCTAACCCTAACCCTAACCCTAACCCTAACCCTAACCCTAACCCTAACCCTAACCCTAACCCTAACCCTAACCCTAACCCTAACCCTAACCCTAACCCTAACCCTAACCCTAACCCTAACCCTAACCCTAACCCTAACCCTAACCCTAACCCTAACCCTAACCCTAACCCTAACCCTAACCCTAACCCTAACCCTAACCCTAACCCTAACCCTAACCCTAACCCTAACCCTAACCCTAACCCTAACCCTAACCCTAACCCTAACCCTAACCCTAACCCTAACCCTAACCCTAACCCTAACCCTAACCCTAACCCTAACCCTAACCCTAACCCTAACCCTAACCCTAACCCTAACCCTAACCCTAACCCTAACCCTAACCCTAACCCTAACCCTAACCCTAACCCTAACCCTAACCCTAACCCTAACCCTAACCCTAACCCTAACCCTAACCCTAACCCTAACCCTAACCCTAACCCTAACCCTAACCCTAACCCTAACCCTAACCCTAACCCTAACCCTAACCCTAACCCTAACCCTAACCCTAACCCTAACCCTAACCCTAACCCTAACCCTAACCCTAACCCTAACCCTAACCCTAACCCTAACCCTAACCCTAACCCTAACCCTAACCCTAACCCTAACCCTAACCCTAACCCTAACCCTAACCCTAACCCTAACCCTAACCCTAACCCTAACCCTAACCCTAACCCTAACCCTAACCCTAACCCTAACCCTAACCCTAACCCTAACCCTAACCCTAACCCTAACCCTAACCCTAACCCTAACCCTAACCCTAACCCTAACCCTAACCCTAACCCTAACCCTAACCCTAACCCTAACCCTAACCCTAACCCTAACCCTAACCCTAACCCTAACCCTAACCCTAACCCTAACCCTAACCCTAACCCTAACCCTAACCCTAACCCTAACCCTAACCCTAACCCTAACCCTAACCCTAACCCTAACCCTAACCCTAACCCTAACCCTAACCCTAACCCTAACCCTAACCCTAACCCTAACCCTAACCCTAACCCTAACCCTAACCCTAACCCTAACCCTAACCCTAACCCTAACCCTAACCCTAACCCTAACCCTAACCCTAACCCTAACCCTAACCCTAACCCTAACCCTAACCCTAACCCTAACCCTAACCCTAACCCTAACCCTAACCCTAACCCTAACCCTAACCCTAACCCTAACCCTAACCCTAACCCTAACCCTAACCCTAACCCTAACCCTAACCCTAACCCTAACCCTAACCCTAACCCTAACCCTAACCCTAACCCTAACCCTAACCCTAACCCTAACCCTAACCCTAACCCTAACCCTAACCCTAACCCTAACCCTAACCCTAACCCTAACCCTAACCCTAACCCTAACCCTAACCCTAACCCTAACCCTAACCCTAACCCTAACCCTAACCCTAACCCTAACCCTAACCCTAACCCTAACCCTAACCCTAACCCTAACCCTAACCCTAACCCTAACCCTAACCCTAACCCTAACCCTAACCCTAACCCTAACCCTAACCCTAACCCTAACCCTAACCCTAACCCTAACCCTAACCCTAACCCTAACCCTAACCCTAACCCTAACCCTAACCCTAACCCTAACCCTAACCCTAACCCTAACCCTAACCCTAACCCTAACCCTAACCCTAACCCTAACCCTAACCCTAACCCTAACCCTAACCCTAACCCTAACCCTAACCCTAACCCTAACCCTAACCCTAACCCTAACCCTAACCCTAACCCTAACCCTAACCCTAACCCTAACCCTAACCCTAACCCTAACCCTAACCCTAACCCTAACCCTAACCCTAACCCTAACCCTAACCCTAACCCTAACCCTAACCCTAACCCTAACCCTAACCCTAACCCTAACCCTAACCCTAACCCTAACCCTAACCCTAACCCTAACCCTAACCCTAACCCTAACCCTAACCCTAACCCTAACCCTAACCCTAACCCTAACCCTAACCCTAACCCTAACCCTAACCCTAACCCTAACCCTAACCCTAACCCTAACCCTAACCCTAACCCTAACCCTAACCCTAACCCTAACCCTAACCCTAACCCTAACCCTAACCCTAACCCTAACCCTAACCCTAACCCTAACCCTAACCCTAACCCTAACCCTAACCCTAACCCTAACCCTAACCCTAACCCTAACCCTAACCCTAACCCTAACCCTAACCCTAACCCTAACCCTAACCCTAACCCTAACCCTAACCCTAACCCTAACCCTAACCCTAACCCTAACCCTAACCCTAACCCTAACCCTAACCCTAACCCTAACCCTAACCCTAACCCTAACCCTAACCCTAACCCTAACCCTAACCCTAACCCTAACCCTAACCCTAACCCTAACCCTAACCCTAACCCTAACCCTAACCCTAACCCTAACCCTAACCCTAACCCTAACCCTAACCCTAACCCTAACCCTAACCCTAACCCTAACCCTAACCCTAACCCTAACCCTAACCCTAACCCTAACCCTAACCCTAACCCTAACCCTAACCCTAACCCTAACCCTAACCCTAACCCTAACCCTAACCCTAACCCTAACCCTAACCCTAACCCTAACCCTAACCCTAACCCTAACCCTAACCCTAACCCTAACCCTAACCCTAACCCTAACCCTAACCCTAACCCTAACCCTAACCCTAACCCTAACCCTAACCCTAACCCTAACCCTAACCCTAACCCTAACCCTAACCCTAACCCTAACCCTAACCCTAACCCTAACCCTAACCCTAACCCTAACCCTAACCCTAACCCTAACCCTAACCCTAACCCTAACCCTAACCCTAACCCTAACCCTAACCCTAACCCTAACCCTAACCCTAACCCTAACCCTAACCCTAACCCTAACCCTAACCCTAACCCTAACCCTAACCCTAACCCTAACCCTAACCCTAACCCTAACCCTAACCCTAACCCTAACCCTAACCCTAACCCTAACCCTAACCCTAACCCTAACCCTAACCCTAACCCTAACCCTAACCCTAACCCTAACCCTAACCCTAACCCTAACCCTAACCCTAACCCTAACCCTAACCCTAACCCTAACCCTAACCCTAACCCTAACCCTAACCCTAACCCTAACCCTAACCCTAACCCTAACCCTAACCCTAACCCTAACCCTAACCCTAACCCTAACCCTAACCCTAACCCTAACCCTAACCCTAACCCTAACCCTAACCCTAACCCTAACCCTAACCCTAACCCTAACCCTAACCCTAACCCTAACCCTAACCCTAACCCTAACCCTAACCCTAACCCTAACCCTAACCCTAACCCTAACCCTAACCCTAACCCTAACCCTAACCCTAACCCTAACCCTAACCCTAACCCTAACCCTAACCCTAACCCTAACCCTAACCCTAACCCTAACCCTAACCCTAACCCTAACCCTAACCCTAACCCTAACCCTAACCCTAACCCTAACCCTAACCCTAACCCTAACCCTAACCCTAACCCTAACCCTAACCCTAACCCTAACCCTAACCCTAACCCTAACCCTAACCCTAACCCTAACCCTAACCCTAACCCTAACCCTAACCCTAACCCTAACCCTAACCCTAACCCTAACCCTAACCCTAACCCTAACCCTAACCCTAACCCTAACCCTAACCCTAACCCTAACCCTAACCCTAACCCTAACCCTAACCCTAACCCTAACCCTAACCCTAACCCTAACCCTAACCCTAACCCTAACCCTAACCCTAACCCTAACCCTAACCCTAACCCTAACCCTAACCCTAACCCTAACCCTAACCCTAACCCTAACCCTAACCCTAACCCTAACCCTAACCCTAACCCTAACCCTAACCCTAACCCTAACCCTAACCCTAACCCTAACCCTAACCCTAACCCTAACCCTAACCCTAACCCTAACCCTAACCCTAACCCTAACCCTAACCCTAACCCTAACCCTAACC